>NW_026944371.1:0-3942 GCF_022695815.1 Exophiala viscosa | reverse complement strand
AGAAATAATCGCGATATTCGCTTTATTATCGATTTTAATTCGTTTTAATTATATATCTATTAATTTTAATTATATATCTTAGATTTCTAAATTTAATAAGTAGTATATATTATATTTTAATATATATATTATTATTTATAATAGTATATATTTTTATTAATTAAGAAATAATTACGATATTCGATTTATTAATTATATATTTATTAATTTTAATTATATATTTATTATTTAAAGTTTACTAAGTAATATATATTATATTTTAATATATATATTATTATCTATAATAATATATATCTTAACTCTCTATAAAATATATATTTATATAAAATATAAATTTAAAAATTACTAAATTTAAATTTTATAATCTTTATATTTAAATAAAAATAAAACTTTATTACTAAATATTTATTTAAATTTATTTAAATTAAATATTCTTAATTAATTAAAGTTCTTTTTATTTTAGCGCGAAATTTACTAAATTAATAAATAAAGTAAGTAAGTTATATTGCAAGAGAGGGGGGCCCCTATAATGGGTTGTCTGGCCAAAGTTGTTGATGTTGCAAATATCACCGAGACTAAATATCACAAGCACACAAGTACGCATGTTAGAATGCTGGTCGCAGACTCATCTGATGTGCAGGAGATAGTAGGAGCCGTCACATTATGGAGGGACCATTCAGGCAAGGCTGATCCGACCTGAACATTTTGGCACTTTATTCTCATAATGTCGTAGTGGTGCAACGGTCGAAGAGTGCGAATTATCATTTCAGTCTCAAACTTCATCAAATGATTTCCTGATTCTGAATTCCAAAATGGAATAAACAACATAGCCTTCCATGACTGTTATACTGGAGTACCTCGCCTGCGTATCTGGATCACACTCGCGATCGTTACTCCCTCCAGTTGCCTAGAGTCTAGAGCTGGCGGGGCTTGATAAGTGAAGGGCACAAAAATCGTGATCAATGAAGGCAGTCATTGTTGCAAGACGATAGGGCTTGACACCGGGCCCACGTGGACCTGTATCTCCCACGTGATACAGTGAAGTGGCTTTTGTGATTTCACGGAGGACTTGTCATTCCTCAAGGGCCGTAGGGGCCCGTCTGACTATATACCTTTCCGGAGGTCGTACATTGTGTACGACGCCCCCCTGAGTCAACAGACGGTCGTTGGCCGTCATTACATCCCTTGGCACCGCCAAATGGCTTAATAATCACACTTTTATCACCAAGTCCTTCCTGCTACGTTGGCTTCGGCCCTCTTTTTGAGGTCGGTCTCGACTCACGGGTCCTGTGGACGACCATATAATCTGGGGAGGACTGGGGAATGATCGCCGGTCATGCGGAGAAGACTAGGTAATGATCACCGTCCCTGTCGTAATGGCATACAATTGCGGTGCCTTCTATGGAGCAGCAGTGAGGATCTTCCCAACCGTGGCTGGAAAAGTATAAAGTTGTTGTGTCTTGCCAATAGTCTCAATCATGGGCTTCTTTGCTAGCAACCACGGTCAGCAGACAGCACCTGCGCAGAGGCTCACCGCGTATAACATTATCATTCTCCAGCTGCTTGCGCCTGGATCAATCGCATATGGCTGCTCTGCGGCCATCACCGCCACCACTCTAGGTATTGATAGCCCTTAACTCAAAAGGTTAAAATTAACCAACAAAACAGGCCAGCCTTCCATCGAATATTTCAGCCTTGCCACTCGGCCCTAAACAACGTCCTTTATCGGTGCTACTAGTGGTTTTTTCGCTGGTGGGACCGTAGGACCATTCTTGCTGACAGCCATTACGGATTGGTGGGGCAGGAAATGAGGTATCACTCTCGTAAGATGATGCACCATTCGGAGGGATTGTGAACGTCACGGTCGCTAATATCCCCCCTCAGCCATATGTCGGGAACGCTGAACGTGATTGCCGGAGCGTTCGTGGCCGGTAGCACTAACATGCGCGAGCTCATCTTCTTTCGCTTCGCTCTTGGTGCCAGTACCATCATAATTCTGGGCGCAATCCCTGTACGTTTTTCGTCCTGCAATACACGAAAAGTGGGTCCGGGCTGACGTTCTCAAGCTCTATATGAACGAGCTAGCGCCTAGCCGTATGCGAGGTGATCTGGTCGAGTTGCATGCTGTGTTCCTCCATACTTGGCTTCGTCATAGCCTCTTTTGGATGTCCTTCTGGACCAGTGGTGGTCTGAAGGCGTGGTAGGTTCCTCTAGCCATGCAGGCGTTCTTCTCACTGACATGCCTCATCTGTCTGGTTTTCATTGCAGAGAGCCCGCGATGGCTCGTGATGAAAGACTGCCATGATGAGACTCAGAATACTCTGCGAAAGCTTCATGGTAGTGAGGACCGAGCCACAGACACCTAGGCCTGTGCCGAATTTCATCAGATCTAAACAAATACAAGTGGACAAGACTGTTGGCAACTCTTGGCCGCATCTCATGAAGAGGCCATCCTACAGGATGATTTTGACATGAAAGGGTGTGCCTATACGAGTGCAACTTTAAGGAACGTGTCTTGATATATACTTCTCCGACCCTTTAAGTCTTTCACAGCCTACTCTTTTCGTTTCCCACCAATTCCACCACGATTTTACTCTATGCCGTGCCCGTACTCAGTATTTTCAGTGCATCTGCCACTGACTCTAATCCAGAGAAAGTCTATTCTATGTATACGATACTCTTGATCCCATCCCTATCAATCACTTTAAGTAGTATATCTTAAATCTACACCATAGCTTATAGATCCTAATTAGTATACTCGCCCCAAAAAAGACCGCTAACGGACATATTTTTCAATAGTATTCGGTTCGTGGCAATCTTTTCAATCTCCCCAGCGGCGAAGCCGATGACCATAAGCCGTCCGTTCTATCGAATACACTTTAAGCTTTGATTGATTAGATCTAGCGGGTCAAGCACTACGTCCACTCCACGACTTTCTGGTATGCATTTCTTGACGGCCGTTGGCCAGTCGTCGTTCGAATCGACGACATAGTCCGCACCAAGTTTGCGTGCGATTGCCCTTAGTTCGGTCGGACAAAGTATCGTACTGAAAACTTCTCATCCCACCGTTGGCAAGCTACCGGATTCGCTCTTACAACCCTACTAGAGAGCAAGGCTTACTTTTAGAAGCTAAGTTCTAGCTCAGCGGAGCCGCAGAGCCACATATCCATGGATGGGCTGTCGGCCAGGGATCTCAACGGATTCGAACTCAATGGCAGGCGCGGGCCCGGGCCGCTCCAGATTCAGAAACATGAATGACCGCGAGTTTGGTTGGTCTTCATCAGATTTCGGCTGGCAGCATCCACATCAGAGTCTGAAAGTATAGATTGGTCCGCGATTATTTTCCTGCCGTGAGGGTTGTTTCAACACGACTTACGAACCCCGACGTCTATCCTATGGAGCTTTACTGGTAAGTATAACGCTATCTGGCAAGTCGGGGTGGTCGATCCAGTTCTTGGTAAATACTTGTTTGTTCAGGCCTGTTCCTTGTTATGGTGACAACTCTCGAGACATTCAAAGCAGTCCACGCTGTAGCAGCAGGCGCGTGGGAAATACTTTTCTGGCTATCTCGGATAGACTTCGCACGAATAGCGGGCGGTGTACACAGAAGTTCGGAAAGGGTGCAAGCCTTATACATTCTTCGTGGTCGATGGTAGGCGATTGTACCGTTCCACCTGTCAAGAAATCTTTCACAAGCAGTTATTTAGAAATTTATCATGCTATTGCTGGTGCGCCATCAAACTGCTGCTTGCTCTCTAACCTATCCTGTTCCCTGGTTGTCCCAATTCGATGGTCGGCTCACTCAGCCAGTTACAAGCGACCGGCAAGGATATTTCCGCGCAGTCGGTAGGGTTAGGGTTAGGGTTAGGGTTAGGGTTAGGGTTAGGGTTAGGGTTAGGGTTAGGGTTAGGGTTAGGGTTAGGGTTAGGGTTAGGGTTAGGG